>NC_134693.1:18932214-18977214 GCF_050947455.1 Rhinoderma darwinii | reverse complement strand
CACCCCCAATAGTTACACTCTTGAGCAACACAATACGTCTGCCACTGGGAGGACTACTATGAGTACTGTCAATTAGTCCTGAGTGTACGATTAGAAGCATCCAAGTGTGAAACTTACAGCTGAAATATTTTGGCACAACACGATGACCCAACCACTAGAGAAGACAATGTGCCTAGTTGGCAATTCACAACCAGCAAATTCTCTATGTATATTCAGATTGGGTGATGAGTGAAAGAGCATCAATTCTCTTTACCTTCGTTTCATCAATATATAAATTTCCCTTGTCTACATTTGTAAGACTCCAGATCATAAAGCAATTCTTGGCCCTTCAAAGTGCAAAGTATATAAAGATATACACCGATCAGCCATAACATTGAACCACCTGCCCAATATTGTGTATGTCCCTTTTGTCTTACAAAACATCTGTGACCCATCAAGCTATGGACCCTATAAGACCTCTGAAGGTGTCATGGGGAATATGGCACCAAGACTTTAGCAGCAGATCCTTCAAGTTGCGAGGTGGGGCATCCATGGATTGGACTTGTTTTTCCAACACCTCCCACAAATGCTCGATTGGATTGGGAAATTCGTAAGCCACGTCAACACCTTGAAATCTTTGTCATTTCCCTCCACACTATTCCTGACCAATTTTTGCAGGGGGGCATTATTCTTTTAAAAAGCCGCTGGCATTAGGGAATACCATTGATCTGAAGGGGTGTCCTTGCTTTGCAATACTGTTTAGGTAGATGGCACGTGGACTCAAGTTTTGAGTCCCAGCAGAACATTGCCTAGAGCGTCACACTGCATTTGCTAGCTTGCCCTCATCCCATTATTCATCCTGGTGAAATCTCTTCCCAGGTAAGTGACGCACACACAACAGGGATTGACAAGAAGCCAGTTGCGATACTCTTTGTGTTCTGACACCTTTACATCATAGTCAGCTGTAACTTTTTTTCAGCAATTTGTGCAGGGTCGGACCAGACAGGCTAGCCTTTGCTTCCCACACGCATCAATGAGCCTTGGAGGCCCATAACCCTATCACCGGTTCACTGATTATCCTTCCAAATACTAACCACATAAAACCGGGAACACCCCACAAGATCTGCCATTTTGGAAATGCTCCGACCCAGTCGTCTAGCCATCATAATTTGGCCCGTGTCACAGTCTCAGATCCTTACACTTGCCAGTTTTTCCTGCTTCCAACACATCAACTTTAAGAAGTAGCTGTTCACTTGCTGCCTAAAATATCTCACAACTTGTAAGACGCCATTGTAACCAGATCATCAACGTTATTCACTTCACTTGTAAGTGGTTTTAATGTTATGGCCGATCGGTGTGTGTATACAAAGACAGATATATATGTATATATATATATATATATATATATATATATATATATATATATATATATACTGTATTTTGGAGGGACAGTTACTTCTCGAATTCGAGCGGCACTACAACATTAAACAAATTTGATGGAAGTGAAATAAACGTCATTAGTCTAATTACACCGCGATAATGATGTGTGAAATTCCTAATATGTATCCAACTCCTCAGTAATATAATATCACATGTAGACAGCCTGGGAAAGCCCTTTAGTTATTAATATAAGTTAAAGACGTGTAGAGTTCTCTATTCATTCCATCTAATTGGAGGGGTCTCCAGGGCCCGAGCTGGGTCAAAGACACATTGTTTTGTTTACAATACCAAAGTACATATTCACAAGAGGTTCTAAAGATCTTTCTGTTAAGAGTCTGTGCTGATAGGGGAAAAAAATGTTGTGAATGTTTTATGTCGGCAGAGGAACGCGGTGCCTTGATTTGTAAATTCAGACCTGCCCTAAATTAAACTAACATTTCATTAGTTATATACATGGACAAATTTAGTGTATGAATTATGATTAAACAGGGGAAGCTATGACACTCACCATTTATCAACTTATACAAACTTTTTTAATATGTTAAACAGAAGAAAGGACACTGTTACGGTCTGTTTATGTGGAGCCTTCTGTGTTTAGACCAGGAGAGGTTACGTTGACTGGAAATGACAGATCAGATTTAAACACGTCCTCACGGACCCTGACTAATTCCATGATTCACAGAACGAAATTTGACTATGCATGATGGGAAAGTTAGGCTTAAAATGGATACAAAACTCCAAATTGTTATAAATATTTTTTCCCCAGATGGTCATAACTTACGTTGCCTGTTTGTGGGCCTCCTAGAGTAAACACGAGGTATTGATGGTTTGTTAAAAAGTGCCAGTGCCGTACTTAGAAGACAGATGGCCGATTGCAAAGATTCAACTTGGCCCAACTTGTGGTGCTGGGTTTTGCCACCCAGGACAGAAGAACCTGGTTCATGTTTCCCTCTCCACACTCTCCCCACTCACATGCTTAATAACAATTCAGTTCCTTAAGAGAGAGAAGTCCTGTACAGATTCTCATTACCTAATAGTTCTCTAAAGGGTCTGATTCTCCTTGCGGAGATCAAGCTGCTAGGGAGTCTTTAGGGCAATGCTTCCTGGGAAAAGTATGCAAATGAGTCCTCTTCCATAAAGAAGTAAAATGTCTCTCCAGTACCACCTGTAGGGAGCTACCCTGTAAGTCAATTTCCAACCCTTGAATTTCCAAGCCTTAAAACATGACTCTTAATAGCCAAACCAGAGACACCTATCTGTAGACAGCACTGTTTTGGAGTTGATGCTCCTCATCAGTAGAGGGAGTAGGGTTCTGGTTAACTATGTAAAAATGTCAAGTGTACCGGCTCAGAAGGTACTTTTTCTCCTTGAGAAGATCCAGCTGGTAGGGAGTATTTAGGGCAATAATCCTTTTCTTCCTTCTGGAGAAGAGCTTTTTTGTACCATCCAATAGCAATCAACAGGTCTGGGCCTTTTGTCTCCAAGGGCCAGATAACAGCTGCATGGTCTGCCTCTATGATACATATGCCCTTGCCTAGTACCCCTTGACTTCAATTGACAATTAGTCAAAACTGATACACTGTGTTATGCCTATTTCAGGGCCTGAGGGGGTGGTGCACATCACATGACACAGGGTTCAAATACCACCAAAAACAGAATGGACTTTCCCAGGTGGAACCCCGTGTCTTGGCCCACGGAGTAGTCACACTGCAGAGAACATTATAAAGAGATGTGGTGTAGAGATGATGCCAGAATAGTCAAGGTTCAATACTGGGGAGGTAGTCTGAGATGGGCAGGAGGATCCGGGATAAGCAGGTAAACAGAAGAGACAACAATACACATAGTACATCAGCAGGGTACCGGGTGTGGATTCAAAAAGGCAATGCAGGAGTGTTGTAAAGAGCAGGGCAGAAGTGTAGTAAGTTCTTATCCAGGGTCAAGACATTAAATACACAGAGTGTTATGTCCCTTTAAATATGGTGTAGTGATGTCATCAAGCTGATCTGTTAGCCTTGGAGACCGGGCGCAGATGCTCATGGAGTTCCTGGGATCGCCACAGAAGGGCAGGAACACAGAAGAAGGAAGCTATCAGTGAGAAGTTAAAAACAGTCTGTGAGAATGGAAGGAGGTTATTTGGAGCTCTGCATTAGAAAAAAAGAAGCTCCAATCTCTATGATAATATCCTATAAAAAATTAAATAGCACAGAATTCTGGACGTATTTGGATGATTAAAAGACGAAATGGCATTCACAAATATATTAAAATATAAACTGAACTGGAACATAAGCTAAACTCTGAACACAAATATCTTCCTTTATTAAAAATATTTTTTCAAAAAAATAGGCCAAACTTTTTTTAATTTTACATTCGTCTTTCATGACATTTTCTTTCAAAATATTTCGTAAAGAAATTGGAAAAGAAATATTTGAGTGTGAGAAGAATGCATATTTTTTTGCAAAAGAGCCTATAATGTAGTCTATTCAATGACATCCCATACAAATCATCTCTATCTCACAATCACTTCCTCCTGCTGACAGACGGGGTCATTTCTAAATACTATTATATCTGAGGATCCGTGCCTCTCCAAAGGAACTGACAATATATCTATCAGCAATGGCATTTATCCACTTTTATCCTAGTATTACATAGTTTTGAGCAATACGGGACACTATCCAAATTGTTTTCCATCAGCTAGCAAATATAGGAAAAGCTCAACAAGAATAGGGTCATCAAAGAGAATAGAATAGAACCTTTCCCCGTCCAATATGCTTGGAGCGGTGACAGCTTTCATTGTTCTACACTGCCTTTGTTCTATTAATGCCCCAGAACTGTAATATTATGACAGTTTTTATATAAGTAGAAATTAATCAGGCGGTTTTTATGCTGCTATTTGGGAAACTTTTGTGAAAGATCAATGTTTTGGCCGTGCACTTTCACTATATAAATTTTTGGCTTGTTCATTTATATTTTCATTCTTCGTAGTTTCATGAATGGCTGACGTGGTCTTATTTGCATATTGAAGCTCATATTAGAAAGAATGAAATACTGTAAAATAGAATATAGAATTTTACAGAGGTATACGGTCCGGGACTGAGCCAATGTGCCGGATTTATTTAGTGATGGTTGACCTTTTTTTTAAATGGTGGCACATTTAAAGAGCAACACCAAAGTGACAAACTCTTTTATAGATCAAAACTCTGCCTAGTTGTCATTCCCTCCCCCCCCCGCTCTATATGACAGATCTTTCTCTATCTAAAGGGTACCTAAATGTTTTAAAAACTTTTTAAATGTCATAGTGACATGTCAGAGGGTTTGATCGGTGGGGGTCCAAACACTGAGACCTCTGGTGATTGCTAAAACGATCGGCTTCCCTCGGAAAGCCAAGCAAACGTTGTACGGGTTCTATAGAAAGCCTATGAGTCCGCACACCGTTCGTTCAGCTTTCCGAGGAAAGCCGTTCAAAAACTAAGCGGCACCACGCTCACCCGAGCGCTTTTGCGGCTTCGTTTTAGTGAACAGTGGGGGTCTCTGTCCTAGGACTCTCACTGAACAAAACTTTTGACATGTCACTATGACATGTCAAAAGTTCCTTAAAAATGTAGTTACCCTATAATCAACAGAAGAAAACAATGAGCACAGGAGAAAGCTCCAGTGACGGTATGGGCACATTCACATATGTATGGCCATGTGAAGTCCAGGATAGGACGGATCCAGGACCGGAGGTTCCTCTGGTGGGCTCATGCTCTGATGCAATAATGAGCACCTAACGCAACAGGGCTCCAAAAGACATGCAGATGACAACCCTATATGGAGCTTTCTTTGGAGCCAATCACTTGCCACTAGGGCAGAGGTCCCAACTGTAAAGGACCTGCCAGGCACTACGTCTGTGGATACTCCCAGGATTAATCAATCGACACCTGAGGCCGGACCTCTTAGACTGACTCCGGTTCCCACCAATCAGGGTGGCAGGCTCAGGAGTGGGAGAGCCTATCGCGGCCTGGTCAGTCGGAGTTAGCTCCGCCTCCTGTCCATTTATACCTGCCGTTTTCTCTTCCTCATTGCTTGTGATTCTTCCTGGTTTCCTGGCCCTGCTACAGCCTTGCTCCAGCCTGCTTCTGCCTTGCTTCAGCCTTGCTACAGCTTCCGCTTATCCTGCTTCGCTCTGACCCCGGCTTGCTTCCTACTCCTTGCTCTGCGTTCGTATACTTGGTGACATCCTGATTCTGACTGGCTCGTTTACCACTCTGGTTTCCTCACGGTGTTCCGTGGGCTACTGCCCCTTCCCTTGCTTGTTCCCTGTTTGTATTCCCTTGCACTTAGTCAGCGTAGGGACCGCCGCCCAGTTGTACCCTGTCGCCTAGGGCGGGTCGTTGCAAGTAGGCAGGGACAGGGCGGTGGGTAGATTAGGGCTCACTTATCCCCTCCTTCCTGCCATAACACCAACCTTTTGGACCTTGTGAGCCACAGTAAAATGAAGGGATGGTCGCCAACCACAGTGGACCAAACATGGACAAACGTGATGGAAGTAAAAAAAAAAAAATGATTCAAGTGGTATTGGATGTTTTAAATGGCACATACAGAAGAAAATATGTATTATACTATTTAATTTGTCATGGTTCAGAGGTTAGGATATGTTTTCAATAGAGTCAGTTTGGAAATCTTATTGTAGTCAATGCATATGGTCATAACTGAGGGATCCTATCGCGAGCCACACAACTGAAGGTCCCGAGCCACATGTGGCTCCCGAGTCATTGGTTGGAGACCACAACACCAGGGTCTATTTTTTATAGGTTGATTCAGAGACCACATAGTCCACTGTTGGACTTAATAGGCCTAGAGATTAGCGGTCTGCCCCCCCCCCCCACTGATTGGACAATGGCTGGTCGTATTCTAGCGCTATGCCATTACAATCTACCATGAGGCAACTCAAGTAGAAAAACTCTACTTTAAATACCCTTCTAATTGTCCATCTCTGTAATGTATTATGTTTCTATTACATAAGTACAGATGTAGCCATCTTTATCTTGACTCTTAGCGCATTAAATACACAGTGGCAAGAGACATTTAATGTAATTTTTCCATGAGTTTTCAATGGCTTTTGATGTGTGGTATCACGCTGCAGCAAGTTATCAGAGTCAAGATAAGCTTGGCTACATCTGTATGCTAGATATACTTTGTTGCTATTTTTGACTTCCAATTCTTTCTTATAATTAAGAGGATAAAATATACGCATGAAAGCTAACAAAATGTCGTGATTGTGTTTTTGTGCTTACTAATAATCAAATGTTAAGCCGTCCGAATCATAAATCTTCCTTTTAGCTATTTTTGCTTATCTCAAACCATACTGGGGGGAATCATATCCCATAGACAGCGGCCCCTGCTGGAGAACACCTGGAAATATTGTTTGAAATACTTTGCTTTTACTCATAGTTAGTGGAAGCAACGAGCTTCAAAGAATGTCATTATATTCTTTATGAAAAAATGCTAAAAACAAATATACATTTTAGTGTGTTTCACTTCAAAAGACTTTACTATATCAAAGGCTATTTCATTTGCATTTTCACTATCACCACTTCTATAAATGTAAAAAAAACAATGTCCTTTGATTTTAGCAGAATTAAAATTTATGTTATTCGTGCTTACATACTGTAAAGTCTATATTCAAAAAGATAGCCAAAAATAGAAGAGATAGATAGATAGATAGATAGATAGATAGATAGATAGATAGATAGATAGATAGATAGATAGATAGATAGATTTTAAAAAAATAAGTCGTAATAAGTTTTACCACTATGTGTCACTGTAGAGTATTGCTCTATTTAGGAAAGTACTTTTAAATTTATGTTATTCGTGCTTACATACTGTAAAGTCTATATTCAAAAAGATAGCCAAAAATAGATAGATAGATAGATAGATAGATATAGATAGATAGATCGTTAGTAGATAGATAGATAGATTAGATTAGATAGATAGATAGATAGATAGATAGATAGATAGATAGATAGATAGATAGATAGATAGATAGATAGATAGATAGATAGATAGATAGATAGATTAAAAAAATAAGTTGTAATAAGTTTTACCACTATGTGTCACTGTAGAGTATTGCTCTATTTAGGAAAGTACTTTAACAGCACACCACATGGTTAGACAAGGTATTGCAAGTATAATTTCTCAATTATTTTAAGGTGAATTTTATATTATAAAATAAAAATCTTTGTGAGAAAGTTTTTGCCTTACAATGATTGTAGTTTTCAGTTATACAAAACGTATTAGATTAAAAAAATGAACTCATTCTTTACTAAATTCCTTACCTAAGAAATAGAACATTGTGAGAAGCAAATAGGTAAAAAGGCTCCAAATGTTATATTTCCCACTGAAAAATGAATAAAGGTCGAGGAAGAACACAGTTGGAATTAATACAAGGCAAGAATTTTTACATAAAAATGTTCTTGGTTTATTGTTGTTCACAAAGGACAGATGAACAAGATTAAATCAAGCGCAGTCCTGTAAATATAATTGTTAGTCATAAATGTAAGAAATGTAACCAATAAATAATATATCACATTGCGGGGAGGTTCCTCATTTAAGAACACTGGACGTGTAAGGTTTGAAGTCACATGGCATCAACAGTCATAGATATACCATGTGGGTACTTTATCGGTGGCTAGCTTGATGGTCATGCAGCTTTCTCAAAAATGTACTGCTGATTTTTAAATTTTTTTGTTGGGGGGGGGGGTACTATTTAATACATTTGCTCCTCATTGTATTCTATGATCTAGTGGTTGAATCTACAGTAAATTAAACAGTCAAGTGATAGTTGATTCATTATTTAAAAAATCTATTGAAGTTAATTAGATTGAGTATTTCCTTTTTAAATTCCCCAGTGGACACTCTTCACAGGCCATCAATGTGCGATTGGTGAGGGTCTTGCCCTTGGGATGCCCACAGATCATCAGAATCAAGTTCAGTGTTGATCAGTTGGGTCTGACTCCCGAGATCCCTACTGATCAGCAGAAGGGGCTACGGCCCCTTTATTGCTGTTCCAAAAACAGCAGCGCATCTGTAAATTCTGTTGTGCCTGGTGCTGGTAAGTAAAGACGACAGAGCTCTGGTGGAGCTGCAGTTTAAAGAGCAGCCACATGTACAGATCTTCATCTGTCCCCCACTGATCACACATTGACGGCCGGTCCTTAGGATAGGTAATCAATGGAAAATCCTGGAAAGTTCTGCTAAGTTTCAGAAATCAAACTATTTAAAAGAACAAAAATGCAATTCTTTACAATTGTTTTAGGATACACTGGATTTGCTTTGCTTGCAACTTGTGAATCAAATACAGAGGTTGTTAGAGAAGACATTCCAGGCTCACAATGACGACATAATGTATTTTCCATATTTTCAGACTCGGTGGAATACAGAAAAACATTACAGCAAGTCTAGGTGAACATAAAAACAGATATTCACTTTACACATTGAAATTAAGCAGGAAGGACGATAAAGTTGTATCTGTAACTTTAGATCTGGGAAGATATGCCTTAATCCATTCTACATAAAACGGCAGTAAATTTGACTTTTGACTAAAGCCGGCATGTACAGTATATATACACATATCCCGGTGTGTGTGTGTGTGTGTGTGTATATATACTAGTATATACTCATCATGTCAGCTTCAGCTGCTCAGTGATAGAAAGTGCATGAAGTTGACATTGATCTATATGGTGGTCCACACTAGGGCTGCATCTAGGTCTGTAGAGCTCCTTGCACAAGACAATGGGGCAGATTAAGTAGTACTAAGTTTTTAGACAGTGTCATCTTGCTAGGCATGTAGACACTCTTCTCTTATTTATACCACCTACTAGTTAGATTAGTTTACGCCAGTTTTTGTGTCCAAATTTTGGCACATTTTTGGCGCATGGCAGCGCATTTCAAGCTATGGCCCTTTCCACTAGACCACGCCTCTTTCTTGCTTAGCCATGCCCCCTTGTCAAGTATGTAGAAAAAAGTGAACAGTTAATAAATTTGGCGCCTTTTGACTAGTAAATCTGCCTCGTTGTGTACAGAGTTCATCCTGCTTACCATATAATACACAAAATATACTGCCACATGATTCCTAGTCACTGTTTAGTAGCATGATGACTGACGTAACATGGGGTGAACTCCAAGTCTCTGCTTCATGTAAAGAAGATCGCACCTACTTGACACTGTAGTATAAAGGAGTGGCAGTGGTTGCATGTGGGGCAGACAGGGTTGGCCATAGTCAGTTTAAGGATAAAATAAGGGATTACAGGGAAGAGAAACTTCACCAGGACTTCCTGGAGACCAGTGAGGTATGGTGGTCAGATTTATAGGGACTAGACCCCCTGCTGATGGCCGTGTAAATATATACTTAGCACCATCACTGCCTTCTTGGCTTTCATTATACACTAAGGCTGGGTTCACACGAGCACATTAACGTCCGTAATGGACGGACGTATTTCGGCCGGAAGTCCCGGACCGAACTCAGTGCAGGGAGCCGGGCTCCTAGCATCATAGTTATGTATGATGCTAGGAGTCCCTGCCTCTCTGCAGGACAACTGTCCCGTACTGTAATCATATTTTCAGTACGGGACAGTAGTTCCACGAAGAGGCAGGGACTCCTAGCATCGTACATAACTATGATGCTAGGAGCCCGGCTCCCTGCACTGAGTTCGGTCTGGGACTTCCGGCCGAAATACGTCCGTCCATTACGGACGTTAATGTGCTCGTGTGAACCCAGCCTAAGAGTGTTAAAAAATATGGAAATTATGCTGCAAAATTTTATATAGATTGTAGGTTGAGACCAGAAGAATCTGTAAGAAGTGGATTCTTGTAGTCGAACATGATCAACAATTTTTCACTCATGTTAGAATAATTGAACATTAATGGGACCCTAAATTCGGAAATTAAAAAAAACTGTGGGGAGAGGTTTCTGTTGCAGAAAGCTACTTCCCAGCCTGAGATCAAGCAGTCTTATTTCCCAGTATTTTTTTCTTTACCAGTAGAATAAAAATATGTGAAGAAAAGGGGTAACTTGAAGTTCTTGGGCCCCAGTGAAAAATCTGTAGCATGTCCCCCATCTACCATGTGCCGTTTATAGTTTTGGTGTCCTCTTATGTAGAATTATTTTATTTTTTTCTATTGCAGTGTTCCTTTAAGCTTAGTAAATGAAGATATTATTTTACTTTTTTCTGTAAGATTTCTTAAATGTCACTTGTGGATTTCTTCAAACATTCCACTGGTTTTAATGAAACATATAGGACATCAATGCTGTATATTAAATGGGATTCCTCCTGAGACCTCCTGCAGTAAATGTTATTTTCCCCATAGCTGAGATAACTGCAATTGTGGTAAGTATTTTCATGACAACCAGCTTCTGTATTCAATATCTAATATTAAAACAAATCAGACATATCACACTTGATTTTTCCAGCACAAATTGAGCACGTACGTCAGCCATTATGTCACGAAGGTTCTGTGGACCCACTGGGCCGTACCGCCTTGGCGGTAAGGCAGCTGGCCAACAGGGAGTAGGTGAAAGTCTATAGTTTGTATAGGTACCTGTGGCAGCTTGTTAGGTAAGACTAAACGTGGACACCACAACACTACTCAGTTCTTTTCTAATCAACGGTTTACTGAAAAATCACAATTTCAAACAGGCCAAATAGAAACAATGCAGTATTCAAGTCAAGTCTCTCAGTAGCTGGGGCCCTCGCCCTCGTGGGAGTCCCACTCGCCCTTGGGTGGCTGCGCCTGGCGCTCACTGACCCGGCCCGGCGGGTCTCAAGAAGGAATGGGCCGTCTCCGCGGATCACTGTGGTGCTACCACTCACACTGCGGAATCCCCAAAGGTGGAAGCTATGCCCCTCGCCCTTTGGCTACGGCGTGAGTCCGGCGGATATATTACCGCGTGCGCCTCCGCGGGTCAGAGTGAGAGCTACTCACTACCACGCGGCATACCACCCTTACCTCCGATTTCTGCTCCTCTGTTGATGAAGATGACGTCTTTTCCCTTGTGTCTCCTGACACCGCTGAGCTGTAGTGAATGTCCAGCTAGTCCTCTTTTAGGAACGTTGAGCCAAGGATACTTCTCCTACAAATGGCAGCAGCCTGGTCACTGTGCTCTCTCTCTGTCACACTGCAAGTCCTCTTTTTCTTGTCCCCACTCCGCTCTGCATCCTCTCTCCTGCCCAAGTCTCCTCCCTTTTTTTTTCCTCCTTCCTCTTCCTGGGGTCCTGCCAATTTCCCCTTCCCTCTCTCTTCATCTGTGCTTTTGTTCCTCCCTTTTTCTGTCCTAATGGCCTGTCTGTTTTCTCACTCCTGCTGTGTTCCACTGCCCCCCAGTGGTCATTGTTAACTTTACGGTTTCTACACATTGTTTCTAAGACATATGTCTAACCTTTGCTGCAAGCGGCCTGACGTCACACAAACGGGGAAAAACGAGGCCCAGAAGGGGCTGAGAGCACAAATGGACACCTAAGGCTCGTGGAGATGGTGGGAGGCGAGGGGGCTGCGACCCCTATCATGTCATGAGGGTGCAGGAGGCTGGTACCCCCATTACACATCTCCCTTGAGGAAATAGTGCAGTCCCCGGCACTACAGTCAAAATCCCTGTAACGGGACGGTAAGGTCCCTCTGTTCTCCCGACGGGGGTAACGTACCGTCCCTTCTTCTTGGTCCCTTTCACCTGTTGTTGAGGATGGGACATCTGCGACCGGGACCACTAACCACCATTCGCCACTAGGTTCAGCGGGGGTAGTGTCAGGTGCCGTAGCCGGTGTCAGCTCCCTCATCTGCTCAGCTGGAAACGAACAGGGTCTCAGCAAGTTTCGGTGTAGTTTCCGTACCCTGCCGTTTCCGTCTTCTCGCTGTACTTCGTACACTCAGAGTTGTGGACTCGCTCTTCGGATAACGACATAGGGCACTCGCTCCCAACGTGGTGCCAACTTACTGGCTCGTTGTGCTTGTTTGTTGCGGACCAATACCCTGTCCCCAGGGTGGAATGGTTCTATGGCCTGGCTGGGTCCGGCCGTTATCGAGGGTTGTTCATGTCTCCTTGCTGCTTGTACTCGATCTCGAGCTCGCTGAATCCTGCGCTGGTGCTCCACTATCCACTGAGACGGGGTTCGCCCACTATTTTCTTCAGGTTGCTCCATGAGTAAGGCTATTGGTAGGCGTCCCATTCGGCCAAACATGAGCTGATAAGGAGTGTATCCAGTAGTACTGTGTATGGTATTATTATATGCCCATACTACGTTTTCCACATAATTAGGCCACCGCTCTTGGTGATCGTCGCCCAAAGTTCTCAGCATCCCCAACAGAGTCCGGTTAAAGCGTTCACACGCCCCGTTGCCCTGAGGGTGATAGGGTGTCGTTCGCGACTTCCGTATGCCGTGTAGCACACACAGCTCTTGAATCAGCTGTGATTCGAAGTTTGGACCCTGGTCAGTTAACAGTCTCTGTGGACACCCATAGGGCCGTATAACGTGAGTCCATATTAGTTTGGCTGTGGTGGGCGCTGTCTGGTCCCTGGTGGGGATGACGATCGCATATTTGGAGAAATGATCTACACACACCAATGCGTATTTGTGTCCGGAGGTCACTTCATGGACGGTAAGGAAATCCATTGTTAACAGTTCAAAGGGTTCCCCCGTGTGTATGGCCTGCGGCACGGTAGTCTGCACTGGTCCTTTGTGGATAGCACAGTTGGCGCATGTCCTGCATATCCGCTCCACCGTCTCACTCAGTTGTGGGCTGTAGAAATAATCTCGGACCAGGGCCTCCGTTTTCACAGCGCAGAAGTGTCCTCCGACCTCATGTAGGGTCCGGCAGACTGACTCTACTTCTTTGATCGGCAACACCAATTGCCACACGACTCGTTGCTCTTTCGCCATCCAGAGCCGGCGGTAAATGACTCCACCTCGAAGGAGCAGCCGCTCCTGTTGTCTTGCAATTTGGCATCCCCTTCGTGTCAGCTGAGCACGTTCGGACCCTGTCGGCCGCCGTCTGGCCAGAAGCCACCCATGTAAATGTTTTAGGTCCTTATCAGACCTCTGTTTCTCCTGCCACTCTAGACGACTGTACAGTTCACCCACTTCGGGCCCTCCATTCCTGACCTCCAGTTGCGTCACCCTGCTTGCCACCCGCAGTGGCGGGATCTCCACCTCTTCCACTTCTTCATCCTGATCCCCGACAGGGTTCGTTGTCGGGTTCCGGGACAAGGCATCCGCATTGCCGTTGTTGCGCCCAGGCTTATAGCGAATTATATAATCAAACCGGGCGAGGCGTGCCACCCAGCGCTGCTCTAGTGCACCCAGTTTGGCGGTGTGTAGATAAGCAAGCGGGTTATTGTCAGTATAGATCTCTATCCGGCTTCCCGTCAAGTACTCTGCAAATCTTTCCGTAACGGCCCAGACTACAGCTAGGAGTTCAAGGCGAAAGGAACTGTAATTCAGGGGGTTCCGCTCGGCGGGCCTCAGACTCCGGCTACCGTACGCAATCACCCTTTCCACTCCATCTCTCTTCTGTGACAGCACCGCTCCCAAACCGTGCAGGCTAGCATCAGTATAGAGTTGGAACGGCTGTGAATAGTCCGCGAATGCCAAGATGGGCGCAGTCGTTAATCGCTCCTTTAACTGTTGGAAGGCCTGTTCCTGAGTCGGGCCCCATCGGTTGGCCACCGATGTACTCTGTTTCCCCCGCCGTTCTGCCGGCTGCCCCCGTAACAGTTCGTGGAGTGGACCGGCAATCTTGGCAAAATCTTGGATGTATCGCCGGTAGTATCCTACCAGCCCCAGGAAGGCTCTCACTTCGGTAGATGTGCTGGGTGGTGGCCAGTCCATGACGGCTTGAATCTTGCTAGGATCAGGTGCCACTCCCTCTGGGCTGACTACATGTCCCAAGTAGTTGATCTTCTGTCTCGCAATCCGACATTTAGTCGGTTTTAGTTTCAGCCCGAACCTCGTCAAACGGCTCAGTACGGCCTCCAGGTGACCCAGGTGCTCTGGAAAGGTGTTGGAGTACACTACGATGTCATCTAGGTAAATCATGATGGACTCGAAGTTCATGTCTCCTAGGCAGTGTTCCATCAACCGTTGAAATGTACTTGGGGCGTTATTCAACCCGAATGGCATCCGGTTACACTCAAATAGCCCCATTGGTGTGATGAATGCCGTCTTCTCTTTGTCTTCCTTTCGAACGGGAACTTGCCAGTACCCACTGGCTAGATCGAGGGTAGTGAAATACTGAGCCTGACGGAGTGCTGTGAGTGACTCTTCCACTCTCGGGAGGGGATAAGCGTCCCTATGTGTGCATGCGTTCAGTCGGCGATAATCGATACAGAATCGTAGGGTGCCATCCTTCTTCCGCACTAGCACAATTGGCGCAGCCCACGGGCTTGTACTTTCCCGGATCACTTGGCCCTCCAACATCTTCTGGATTAGGTCTTTGACCTCCTGGTACAATGCAGGTGGTATGCTTCTGTATCTTTCCCGCACTGGGACTGCACCCCTAGTGTGAATGGCGTGTTCTATAGCGTCGGTACAGCCATAGTCTTCCTCGTGAGAAGCAAAAGCAGTCAAGTAGCGTTGTAGGAGCACCCGTAGTGCTTGTTCAGACTCCGGGTCGGGGGCCACCCCCTGCAATTTTAGTTGTTGCCACAGCCAGGTCAGTGTCCCCGTATAGGGTTTCGAGCCTGGCGATGATGTCTTCCAGGGTCGCTCTTTGACTGACTGGGAGGACTACTACTGCTGCCCGAGCATCTCCTTCTAGCAGGCTCAATGCGAGATCCGCTTGGTGTGGGGGAGGTACTTGGTAGAGTCGGGCCGCTGCTCTTAGCCTCTCAGCCCAATCCATAAGCGTCACGCTCTTTCCGTCATATTTGGGCACATTTAACATGGCTGCCCCCATAGGGAACAGAATTGGGGGTGGGGCTGGGGCACTGATGGCAGGCTCCGCTGAAGTTCCTGGTTGGCTCATCCTGTTCGTGACGCCACGTGTTAGGTAAGACTAAACGTGGACACCACAACACTACTCAGTTCTTTTCTAATCAACGGTTTACTGAAAAATCACAATTTCAAACAGGCCAAATAGAAACAATGCAGTATTCAAGTCAAGTCTCTCAGTAGCTGGGGCCCTCGCCCTCGTGGGAGTCCCACTCGCCCTTGGGTGGCTGCGCCTGGCGCTCACTGACCCGGCCCGGCGGGTCTCAAGAAGGAATGGGCCGTCTCCGCGGATCACTGTGGTGCTACCACTCACACTGCGGAATCCCCAAAGGTGGAAGCTATGCCCCTCGCCCTTTGGCTACGGCGTGAGTCCGGCGGATATATTACCGCGTGCGCCTCCGCGGGTCAGAGTGAGAGCTACTCACTACCACGCGGCATACCACCCTTACCTCCGATTTCTGCTCCTCTGTTGATGAAGATGACGTCTTTTCCCTTGTGTCTCCTGACACCGCTGAGCTGTAGTGAATGTCCAGCTAGTCCTCTTTTAGGAACGTTGAGCCAAGGATACTTCTCCTACAAATGGCAGCAGCCTGGTCACTGTGCTCTCTCTCTGTCACAATGCAAGTCCTCTTTTTCTTGTCCCCACTCCGCTCTGCATCCTCTCTCCTGCCCAAGTCTCCTCCCTTTTTTTTTCCTCCTTCCTCTTCCTGGGGTCCTGCCAATTTCCCCTTCCCTCTCTCTTCATCTGTGCTTTTGTTCCTCCCTTTTTCTGTCCTAATGGCCTGTCTGTTTTCTCACTCCTGCTGTGTTCCACTGCCCCCCAGTGGTCATTGTTAACTTTACGGTTTCTACACATTGTTTCTAAGACATATGTCTAACCTTTGCTGCAAGCGGCCTGACGTCACACAAACGGGGGAAAACGAGGCCCAGAAGGGGCTGAGAGCACAAATGGACACCTAAGGCTCGTGGAGATGGTGGGAGGCGAGGGGGCTGCGACCCCTATCATGTCATGAGGGTGCAGGAGGCTGGTACCCCCATTACAAGCTCAGACAGCAGCAGGGCAGGCAGGAAACACACTAGGAGGCCATCACATAGACAAACTAGGAAACATCAACAACGCTCAGGCATAGAAGCAGGGGGCTGGACCCCTCTTATAGTCCAGGGTACTCACGGGTCAAAGTTCATCAAAAGGTCCGGTGCGCGCGCTGCCTACTGGATCCGGCTGAGGTGAGTGTACGCGAGCGCTGGTGTCTCCTGAGGAGGAGGCTGGGGCCAGCGCTTGCCGACTCGTGGCTGCGGCTGTCAGGAGGGAATTGGAGCTGACAGCCCGCAGCCATGGACATTACACATGAATCTCCACCATCATTATCACTTCGGGTATACAATTTATGTGTTCTTCCCACATTTGTAAGTTACTCCTCTAAATATCAGACTCTGGATTTATTAAGACTGGCCTTTCATGCACTAGACTTAGACTAAATTATGTCGGTGTAAATTGCACCACATTTATTAAGACCCACGCACCTCTTAATAAATTTGGCACGTTTGGCGCCAGAAATTCATATCTATGCCACAAAAGTGGTGTAAAGTCTTGAATACATTTCCCCTATTCTGTTTTTTACAAGAGTTCCTTGGGCCCACCAGAAGAATGGTTCTGAGGGACCACCCTCTGTCTATATAGGGCATATCATTATCGGGTAAATGTAGTTTTTTTTAGTGAATCAACTGATAATTAATAGACCTTAGTTCCAAGTGATTGGCTCCAAATGGGTTTGTCTTCCATTGATCCTTTATGGCCCATCATCATTTGGAGACTACAGATGAAGCCGGTCTTTAGGGGGAAACGCGCGTCGAGGTGGTCCTTTGCCACACCTGACGTAGTCATTCTCTATTCCCTATTATGTCTCAGGGTATGTTTTCATTATTATTCTTACTGTGCCACCTTGTCATCATGTGGTAAGAAGTGGGTGAGTACTTCATAATTGTCGCCTTACTACTGTCCTGAGTAGGTGAATGCAGGTTGTAAGATGTCTACCAGTTACCCATTTACAATACTTTTTTTTTTTAGAATAACTCTATATATGCCATTGTGCATTTTACACTGCGGATCAGTTATTTCCATCCCGCTTATAGAATAGTAGTGGGCTTATTTAGTGCGAATTGACATCCGACCGTGGGTTGTTCTGTTGACATTAGGTACTTACCATCTTACCTAATCTGTTTTTCTCTCCGTGTACGGTCCTTTTAACAGTCTCTTATATATTTTCTTGATATTTCTTTATATCTAATAAAGATTTTTTATTTTTGCAATGTGTATAAATACATATTGAGTGCCATGTTCCCTTTGTGTTCGCGTATAGGTTGTCCAGCATTGTGTTAGAGCCTGGGCACATCTGATCCTGTTTACAAATGTTTTTGAATGGGTAAAAGCTACAAAAACACCACATCTAGAGCAATCTTGATTTAAAGAGACTCTGTCACCACATTATAAGTGCCCTGTCTCCTACATAAGGAGATCGGCGCTGTAATGTAGGTGACAGCAGTGCTTTTTATTTTAAAAAAACGATCTGTTTTCACCGAGTTTCTCAATGGACAACTGGGCGTGTTTTACTATTGACCAAGTGGGCGTTGTACAGAGGAGTGTATGACGCTGACCAATCAGTGACCAATCAGCGTCATGCATGGCCAAAACGTGGACGGAATATGACAGCATTGGTCCTTGATATTGGTGTCTTGGGAATGGCATAGGATTTTATCAGTATATTAAAGGTTGTTATTATTTATTATTCGGAGCAGGTTGGTGCTACATATTAGTTTTTTCTTGTTTAAGAATACATTCCTAAATAATAAAATGTCACAATTTTTTTTATTAGCAAAAATGTTTTTCTTTTGCACGTCCCATGTACACAAACTCCCAAAGCTCTACTTGCTATCACAGATCCACATGGGCACTCTCGCATATGGGCTCTATGGCTGGAACTATTATTTAGGCACATCATCGGACTGTATAAGAAACATTTTAGCGGTGTTTTTTGGAAATGGAGTTGGGACAGCTATATATTTTTTTTAAATGACAGAGCCTATGTATAGACATTTATTTGTCTCTTTTTGGCAAATACTGATTTATCAACCTCAATAGTGTTTACCTTCTAACTAAAAAACAGTCACCACTTAGCAGGTGTTCTTTTTGGGTAACATTTGTTAAATTCCTTCATTACTTGACATTTTCCATTTGTACAACTAGAACAATATTACGATGGATATTTGTATAATGACAAGACGGAGGCTCTTAAAGATGTAGAAAGCTTTTGAGGGACGACCCATTAATACAAATTTTTGTTTGCCAAATAATAACATATGCTCAAGGGTGGATGGGGAAGGGTTATTTTAAAGGGACAGTCCTTTTTTATTCCTTGAAGTGAAACTTTTATCTCTGTGACTAAATAAATGGAAGTACAAAATAAATATTCCCTAGATGTATATACGGCTCAAATGCAAACAAAAAGCAATAACAAAATGATGGCTGGAGGATTAGGAAGGTAACAATTATATGTTACAATGCATGAATGCTTACTTTATATTTGCTTACGTTAATGACTTATTATTTATACTTTTATTGTTTGTATGTACTAAGAATGCAAAATTACCGTATTTAGTTCAATTCCTCATGGATTTAATGCTTTAAGTGCAAAGACAGGTGGGGGCCACATTAATCCAGAGGAGTAATATAGTGTCTTGAAAGACGAGGTTCACTGTTATTAAAACTGTCATTATGATTGTCCTTTATTTAGAAAGCGTCAACATATTATTAAATATATTAGAAGTGCTTTAATGGAAGTTACCTATTATAATGCTGTTTTTATCATAATTGTTCTTTTCAGCAGCTCAATAAAAAAACTTTCAGGTCTGGAGAAAATGTCAGATTCACCAATCTTGCCCTGTGATTGATCTACACACCCACAGGGAATTTCAGTTTCATTGGCTACCGTACCAGACTGGATAGATGGATAGATAGAAGGATGGATGGATGATGGATGGATGATGGATCGATAGATAGATAGATAGATAGATAGATAGATAGATAGATAGATAGATAGATAGATAGATAGATAGATAGATAGATAGATAGATAGATAGATAGATAGATAGATAGATAGATAGATAGATAGATAGATATAGATATGAGATAGATAGATAGATAGATAGATAGATAGATAGATAGATAGATAGATAGATAGATAGATAGATAGATAGATAGATAGATAGATAGATAGATAGATAGATAAATAGATAGATATGAGATAGATATGAGATAGATAGATAGATAGATAGATAGATAGATAGATAGATAGATAGATAGATAGATAGATAGATAGATAGATAGATAGATAGATAGATGATAGATAGATAGATAGATAGATAGATAGATAGATAGATAGATAGATACATAGATAGATAGATAGATAGATAGATAGATAGATAGATAGATAGATAGATAGATAGATAGATAGATAGATATTAGACAGATAGATATGGGATACATAGATCGATAGATCGATAGATAGATAGATAGATAGATAGATAGATAGATAGATAGATAGATAGATAGATAGATAGATAGATAGATAGATAGATAGATAGATAGATAGATAGATATTAGACAGATAGATATGGGATAGATAGATCGATAGATCGATAGATCGATAGATAGATAGATCGATCGATAGATAGATAGATAGATAGATAGATAGATAGATAGATAGATAGATAGATAGATAGATAGATAGATAGATAGATAGATAGATAGATAGATAGATAGATATTAGACAGATAGATATGGGATAGATAGATCGATCGATCGATCGATAGATAGATAGAGCCTAGAGCCTGACCTTTTGCTTGAATTTGGTTAAGGACTTTGATTTCTCATTAAACAAATTCAATACAATATCGCGATGTGCTAGGAAACCCTTGACATGCTGCAATTCACATCACAACCACTTGGCTGCCACACATATATACACATAGCATAGACAGCTCATGAACAGAGTATCAAAAAAATCATGTTTTTTTCAAATGCTGGTCATCTTACGCCACAAATCTCCAGATTTGTTGAGATAAGAATAAAAGTTAGGAAGGACACATCTGAAGATAAAAAGGAGCAGGGGCGCAGCTAAAAGGGTTGCAGAAATTGCAGTCGCACCCAAGATGTGGATCATCGAGAGGCCCAAAAGGTTAATCGATTCCAGTCCAGTACTGTAAATGATGCATGATGGCTGGGGGGTCCCTGTTGATTTTGCTTTAGGTCCAGTTAGGCCTCTGGATAGGAGAGAGATAAATAGTTGGATATTGTTTCTGTAAGGTCTATGGAGAGTAGCATGGAGCTGTGTCACTCTCTGGTTTGGCTTAGGGCTAATCTAGGAGGCAGAGTGGACAGGACTTTGTGATTTTCACCTTAAAATGTCCCTCAAGAGCGTATGGACTTTGAGCATTGAAAACTTATGTTGCATAACCATTGTAGTCCCTAATGGCAAAATTCCTTGTAGCGGCTGTTTGGGTACTCCGTCACATGTTTTTATACTTCTACATGATGACATTTAACATAAGCTGGCCAGCCAATCACAGGCCGTTTACATAATTGTACACCATAGTGATGTCATAAGACCGGTAAACAGATACATTTTAGGTGGATTGCCCCTTCCACGTAACCTATAGATATGCGGGCAGAGGTTCTGAGGAACTAATACTATGAATATTGGTTTATTCCGTACTGAGGCTTTACACAGAGGGTGTTCTTCAGCTTTCTTAATTACTTCTACCTAAATCTAAAAACAAGTGTGACAATGATTCTCCTCTATTAAAAACATGTTATGACCTTGGTTGCTGAGGTTAATTTGTTGACTGGTGATTCATGTATATTAAATGATACTCTGACTTTTGGTAAAGGCTGCAACATGATATCATTTTATTGAAGCCTGACCTTTAATCTCCCTTGTTTTTATTATAAATGACAGTGACCTTTCTATAGCACAATGTAAGATCAGTAGTGCACAAATATTCAAGCTGTATGCTAACCAAGAATTAGACTGGAGAATATGCACAAGCTTTTTATACAACTATTAAGATGTAATTCCTTTTGAAATAAGTTGTAAGGTAATTTAAAGGAGGTGTTTGATTTAGGAAGGGGTGTCCCCATTCAGGACCCTCATCTACCAAGACTGTCTCTCTCTGAAGGTCCCAGCATGTCTGCGTATTACAAGGATAGCCTATTGAATTTTAATTGACACTATGTGATGCTTCATTTATCCTCTGGAGGCACTGCAGGGGAATTAAGCACCTGTTGCCGGGTTTGCCCTCGTGCTACATCCTGTGATCAGCTTCTTTTCAGGTTGTCCTTCTAAGAAAAACATATTATCCTAATTATCCTAAACAGACGTCCCCTTAAAGAGCATTTCTCTCTGAAAAATAAAATGAAAAAAAAAATCAACGTTAAATATAAGTTCTTGGGGTGTTCCATTCTGTCAAATTGTTAAAATTAATACTCAGACAGCGATATTTGCTTCTGTAAGAGGTAGATGACTCCCATATCGCTGCAAAACGATGCGGTCTTTCCAGTGTAGGTTTCTTTGGTAAGGCTCGCAATGGGTAAGATTTTCTCTAGTGATACTCACTGGTTGGTACTTCACTTCCTTCACATGCCAGTAAAGGTCTTGGACCTTTACTAACCTTTTTATGGAAAATCCAATTTGCATTGAATGAAAACCTTTGCGGCAAAGCATCTAGGTCCTGAAATGGATAACTTATAAACTTAGATTTAAAATAGCTCTCCTCTAGAAGGAAGAAAACTGTCTCTCTAGTGCCACCTATAGGTGACTATCCTGAAAATCAATGTCCAACCCTTTATAGAGCGTTGATACATGACTTAAATTAATAGCCAAACTAGAGACACCCATCTGTAGACAGAACTTTTGCTCCATATAAGTACATATGACTTTCCAAGATTTATCAAAATTTAGTCATTTATAAAATATTCATATAAGCATAAATTTATAAAATATTTTAGCTGGAAATATTCCTGGAATTGCAAAGTCTTTCCACATCAAATTAAAAAATCCCCAGTAGATACAAGTCCATAATTTGTTCTATCAACCAATGTGGATTGGCCACTATTACAGCTACATCCCCACCTTTTTTAGACTTCTAAATGGTTTATATGACAATATGTAGAGGTTCAGACAGCCCCTTCTCGGGGTGGTGCACGGATAGGGGCCCAACCCAATTCCCAATCAGTAAATAAGTATCCGGCACACAAACTGGAGTTGAGATTTTTATTTATCTTATTGCCAGTGGCTGAGTGCAACGATTCGGTCTTGTTGACCTTCTTCAGGCACTGAGCCGTGTTCGGGACTGTTGCGTGAGCGCTAGGCCTAGTAAAGCGGCTGGCCGCTGAATATGGCGCCAGATATTGGTGGGTAAGCAACAGTCAAACATGACAGCTTTGTCAGCAGCAAAAACCAGAGAAGATCCAGCGATTGTGATATCAAAAATAGGAAAAACTAGGTTTCCACTTTATTAAATACAAGCTGTCCAAGCTTAAAATACAACACCAGGAGGAAAAGACAAGGTGGTGATATGCGGCAATAGAGTAGCCTACGCGTTTCAGGCACTAGGCTGTGCCCTTAATCATGGCTATGACTCGACATCGCTGGATCTTCTCTGGTTTTTGCTACTATTGCTGCCGTGTGCCGTCGCGGCTGACCCCGGCGATTACGAACACAGGAGTGTCAGATTGGTGAGCTGGAGGTTTCCTCCCATTTCCCTCTTCCCTTCATATCATTAGCTTTGTCAGCACTTACTGTTACTAAAGAAGTGGAAATTTGGGGTAAACTATTAAAGTCGGCTGTACACATTGAATAACTGGACAGCTCCTCCAACCTCCCCATATACATGAACACATGGCTAAGCCATAGAGAGAAGGGAATAGTGAGAGGTGTCTGGCAACGGCAAATCTATCATGGGAAAAAAAGATTGGAAATCGAACATGTTTGATCCTTCTTACCCCTGACATCTGCCATTAGGGTATTTAAAGACTATATCAACACAAAAATGTATCTGATTTTTTTTTTTATTATTACTTTTTATGGGGAGTCATGAAGTGTTAGGCTAAGAAATGTAACTTATTTTTTCCTATATAAAAAAAAAAAATCATGCAAATAAAAAGCTAAAAAGTAATAAAAAGTAAAATAAATTAGGATTTTTGAAACGATAGACCGCCTCAATGTGTATAAACCAATACACCACACATCAATATCATGCAGGAAAAACTTCTCGATGTTACAGTAAATTGCCATAAAATGCCTTAATGACTAATAGAGTTCCTTTAACATTAGCAGATTGTAATTCCAATCAAATTTTTTCCCTTCAATTATTTTTTTATGGCCTCTAACAAAGATCAATGTTTTATGTGGTTATTGTGACCAATGCAGAAAAAAAATGCATGTATCTATTTAGTAAAGTATTTAAACGGACCAATTTCAGAACAGACGGGGCCTCGCAAGACAGGAAATGACATCTTTAAATCCATATAATTATTCCCAGTTGTATGGCGAAAAATCAAATCAGTCATATAAGCAGTAAATTAATTTTGCAAGCTAATATATGGACAGGAAAGAAACACACCAACAGTCTGGTTTATTTGCAGAAAGTGGAAATGTAGCGTTTCGAGCATGAAAGCGGACTCAAATTGGAATAAAAAAAATCAAACAGTAAATTAAGTTAGTATTATTGCCGTGCATAGATATTCAGAATGTCATGAACCCCATTAGGCTTCTTTCAATTCGACTGTAATATATTATTTACAAATGGCTACAACTATGTTACTTTTGCATTGACTGTGACCAAACTTTTTTTTTTTTGTGCTTGGAAATTTGTGTAAATATATTTGGACCTGCGGAAACATTACTGACAACAGACCCTGCCCTTTTGCAGAAATAGAACCATATCATAATCCCATAATCCTCTATCTCTTTTTTTCACAAGCCCTTTTCCACACACATTACTGTTCCAGTAAAATGTATCAGCTGTTCTCCTAAAAAAAAAAATATTTTATGCCCCAAAAATGTCTGTGTTTTCTGTTCCTGTAAAACTTATCCTATCCTTTATTTTATTTTATTTATTATTTTTTTAGAAGACACTTTAAAAAAAAAAAAAAAAATAATAATAATTTCTATTCCAGTAAAATCACTTATACTCCTATTTTTTAAATTTTATTTTAAATGGGCATTCATAAAAAAAAAATAAAAATTAAGCAAAAAAAAGTCGATTTTAAAAAATGTATGATTTAGAATTTTTTACAGTAACTTAGCTAAAAACAAATCTTAACATGACAGACGGACACCGTTTTATACTGCTAAGTGAATGGCTTTACACTGCTTAGTAAATGGAGCTCCCCCACTACGGACATCATTATGCTGAAAGTACACTTACTGTAATCTCCCAGCTTAAATAAAACATAAAAAATTATTTTAAAAAAGCTTGTGATATATTTATAATAAAGACGAAAATGTTGAAATGGAGCACTAAAGAAGAGTAAAAAAAACCAAAAGCATTGCAAACAATATTAAATAAATCTGAGTGTATGTGAGAAAGAGATGGTGCTTTGAATTTAACAGAATTAATTTGCATAATTTCAAAAGACATTAAAACTGGATGTGCAAAACCATTAAATGTGTCCATTACATGCAAGTATTTATTTCTCTCCCTGGCGCTATGACAATGTCACAATATCTACTGTATTTGAGAAAGTTTTTTTTTGTTAATTATCTAAAAATAAATTTATACTAGACAGACAAATACATAAAACATAAATACAAAAATGTAAAAAGTTACTCAAATCTATAATACAAGTGAAGGGATTCTATGGGGTTGACAGAGTATTTCAGGAGTTCATGAGCATTGAAGATAGGAGATAATACTTAATAATTAGGGAGGTCTTTTTCCCTGGGCACACCAGAATTGTTAGTAAGCCTATTGAAGGACTCAGCAGGGAACCTTCCTGTGCCTACAATGGCTCATAGCAGAGGACAACAGCTTATGGCGAGGCAGACAACCATATCAAATACATTAGAAGACTCTCTAAGCCAAAAATTATTTTCCATTCATTTCATTTACGATGTCAATAAGACATTGGGAAATTTTCCATGTGCAATGTTGGAGAAGATTTCCATGTGCATTGGTGTCCAGAATACATAGTATATGATGAAAACGAAAATATGTCACAGGAAATCTGGTCTAGATAAAGGGGTGGTCTTCTCAAAGAGGTGGTCTTTTGGAAAGGTTTCATTGTAATGACATTGTAACCTCATTACATTATGAGGACATTTCTACCTTCTCGCATAAAAGAGGTCCTATCATTGCTGGTGTGATGGGTGGCATGAGCTTGGGATATGTATTATATAAAACACACATTTTCTGCTACAGAACCTCTTTTGGGTGACTTGAGGCTTTTTTTCCTCAATCAATCAATCAATCAATCAATCAATCAATCAATCAATCAATCAATCAATCAATCCATCAATCAACCAAGCCATCAACCAACCAACCAACCAACCAACCAACAAACCAACCCTCCCAGGCTAGAGAATACTTTTTTCTGAATTTTGCTGATTGGCACTGCCTCTATGTGGAAGCCCCTGGAAAAATATTATATATGAATAGAAAAGTAAATTGTCAGGAAAAACATGCTAAAAGTAGCAAATAACCCTTGTACAGCCACAGTGTATTGAAAGATTATAAATAGCGCCATAATCTTAGTAATGGTCCTTTAAAAACTACTACTATAGTGCACAAATGTATCCAAAACATACAGTTACATGGTGCCTAATAAAACGGCACCATACATGGCCAAAAATACAGGATCATATAGTGCCCAAGTAGCACAGCCCCTCTTGAGAATGATTTTAAGAAAAGGCGAAATAGAAGTCACTGGATTTAATCAAATGTTGCAAGTACAGGGTCAGCGGTATGAAATGGAAGTTATAATGACTGATAAAATTTGGTAGTTTACCAGGCAGGATTAGTTTTGCATGCTGTGCTACTCACATCCAGTGTCAGAGCCTAGTGGTCGTCATGCGGTTTCCATTTGGCTCTATCATTTAGCATTTTACTTTATGGAGACTGGAAGGTTTGACTCATGGAAGGCAGGAGGCTTCACTGATGCCCTTCCATAGTGTGACAGTGCCAAAGTTTACTGGCAGAAAGCTTCAGGGTTTACTAAAATGCCTTTGGAGAGGCAAGAAAAACTGTGAAGAACTTCTGGTCCTGGAAGTAACCCATAGTTTACAGTCACAGATGCAGATTAGGTCATAGAAGTGGATTTTCCAACAGCTAAATAAAGAGACCTATGAGCACAATAATCATGACCATTAAAAGTCATTGCCCCTATAAGAAACCAAGTTATCTCTAAAATACCTGAATAGAATATTATAAGTCGCACAACCAGACAGCTCAAGGCTTTGTAGAAAATGCATACATACTATAGAGGCAGACCATGCAGCTGGTCAGGGGCCATAGCTATAGAGGGTGCGCAGGTAGCAGTTGCACCCGGAACCAGGCACCCGAGGGGGCCCAAAGGCTGCCCTGTCCCATAGATATTATGATTGTTATAGATAACATTTTGGCGACCCTCAAAAAGAGTAGGCATTGGGACAAGGAGCTTCAAGTTACACCTCTGTTTGGGGCCCTTGGAGAGAGAAGTCCCAACCCCTCTCTATCCCATCCCCTTTGCTACTGAGTGGCAAGAACCTGTGCAGAACTCCTTCCTCCAAAGAAGCTGAAGTTCTAGCAAATAAGCAGTGGGGAGTTGGCGCGTGGGTCAGAGTAAAAGCATGAAGATAGTAATAAACACTAGGCACCTTCTGTCCTGTGTGGCAAAGCCTGACACCATAATGGGGGCCCACTATGATCTTTTCTATGTGTGCATTGTATGTGTAACTTCTACGGCCACAGACCGTTGTTCTGACTCACCCCTACGAGGCCGCGGCCATGGATCTGTGAGTGCTGGCCCGCATCTCCTCCTCAGGAGACTACAGCACTTACTTCCGCTCCACTCTGCAGTGTCCCATAGGAAATATGTTCTAAGTAGCCTTAATCACCCTGGACAACTAAAGGGGCCCTGTCCTTTCACTCCTTGCCTGAGCATTGTTTGTATTCCTTTGTTAGTGTTGCAAATGGTCCCTTAGTCATATCCTGTTCACTGTGTTCCTGTGCCCTGCTACCTGTATCCTGTATCCCATGCTGTATTTGTTCCTGTGCCATCTCTAGTGTTGGAGTCGTGTTGTGCCGTCTACTACACCTGTTGACTTACACCACGTCTGGTGTCATCTGCCACGTTTTGCATCACCTGCCGTCAAGGTCCCATCTGTGGCTAAGCAGTTGCTACTGTCTGGACTATTACAGATACCCTTGTGCTCGGATTTTATATTGACTTGGTCCACATACCCACAGATCGTGACAGCAAGTCACAGCTCTTTAAGCTTTGTATATTAACTAAAATCACAGTCTATTAAGGTTAATATAAATTTTAAATAATAAGCAAAAAATTTACGTATAATTGTTGGTCATATACATTTTAAAACACTATAAAATTCATACTCTATCTTATGTACTAGTAGTTGCTTATAATATAATTCCTATGTACGAAATATTCACGGACATACAAAACACATGGTGTTAAAATATAAAAAAAATATACAGACATGCTATTCAGTTTAAAAAAATGTACAAATAATTTCCACCGAACACAAATCTTTCATTAGCCCTACCGGCCTCAGGTAAGGTACATAAGTGCATTTCTCTGTCATCAAAGCTGAATAATAATCAACATAAATCCCCCCCCCCCGCATGTTGTTCTGTAAGACCAATCCCCAGGTGAAACAGGTCGCACACAGAAGAAGAAAATAAAACCTGAGCGCTTGTACCTAATAATTGTTTGTAAAATTAACAGGAATATAACTTGAGACTGACATCATAATGATAATCATATGTGATCTAAGTTTGATTCAGATGAACCATGGGGGGTCTACTGACCTACTGTATGACACATTTAATAGTGTTGTTTTTAATATACTTTGACCGGTCATCTTCTCATTAGACACAAGCTGTTTTATGACAGCCTGTGCTTGATGCTTCATGGACAGAAAATAGATGACCATAAACAGTGGCGGCATTCTGACCAAAACACAGGACATTATAGACAGATCTGACTTTCCCATAGCCTTATAGCTGTGTTGTCAGATTAATCTCACCTGTAGTCGGTAGGCAGTTTTCTTCCTCCTGGAGAAGAGCTATTTTGCATGTGTTTTCCCAGGAAGCATTGCTCTAAAGATTTCCTGGATCTCCACAAGGAGAATCAGTAACTTTTTAAGAGCCACTTGTAGTGATTTAATACTCTGCCCTCTGTGTGCTCCAGCCAATAGATGCACAGCTCTGACTTTGAGAAAGGGTGGGCGGGGCCTCTCTCTTTTAAGGGAAAGGCTGTGATAGACCGCATCCTTGTGCACTTTTTATGCACTTGGGTGAGATAAAGCACGGCTCCGGCTTTAAAAAAAATATGTGAGAAAGGATGGGCCTGTATATGACAACTGCTGCTACCAGTTCAGTAATGAGTGGCAGAGGCTACTTTACAAAGCTGTAGCTAGGCTTTCCTTCACCTGGGGCAAGGAATAAATTTGCTCC
Organism: Rhinoderma darwinii; assembly: GCF_050947455.1. NCBI lineage: Eukaryota > Metazoa > Chordata > Amphibia > Anura > Rhinodermatidae > Rhinoderma > Rhinoderma darwinii. The sequence continues at coordinate 18,948,103 of NC_134693.1, read as the reverse complement.
CCTGTATCTGCCAAGACAGAGTGGCTTATTGATGCACCCCCTGGCACCCAGCACCTCCCCTGGCTAAGCCCCTGCTGTATTATCTGTAGCACACAGGCAACTTACAATGCATAAAACAAATAAAAGCCCTAGCATAGGCGTGACTATAGGGTGTGCAGCGGTTGCAGTCAGCCCCAGAGACTGAAGGGGCCCAAAAGGTCCCTCTACCCCATTTAGGAGATAGCACTATAAAAGATGTGTGATAGTTGCAGGGTCTTGTTACAGATATTGCTTGGGACCAAGCAGCTACAAAGTAGGCCTCTTGACCCTAGTACTTTCAATGGCCCTAATGGGTCTGTTTTAACCCCTTCCCGCTTTTGGGCGTGATTGTACGTCCAGATACAAAGTGCGTTCCCGCACACGGGCGTACAGTCACGCCCTGTAGATAAAGCGAGCACAGGAGCTGTGCGCGCTTTATCTTCAGTGGCTGTCAGCTGTCATACACAGCTGACATCCCGCTGCAATGGCTGCGATGGCTGTTACCGCCGATCGCAGCCATTTAACCTCTGCAATGTGGCTGTCAATGACGTCCGCCGCATTGAAGTGGTTGACAGAGGGAGCTCCCTCTGTACAACCCAGGCCCCCCCGCGATGGATCGCGGGTGGCGATGGTTGCTATGGCAAACAGGAAGCCGTTGCTACGCTTCCTGGTTGCCCAGGTACGGAAGCCTATTAGGTCCTGCCTGAGGCAGGAACTAATACGCTGTCAGTTGATGAATGACAGTTACAATACACTGCACTACATAAGTACATACATAAGTAGTGAAGTGTATTGTACCGGGGATCAGAAGACCAGATCTTCAAGTCCCCAGGTCAGTGTAAAAGAAAAAGTGAAAAAAGTAAAAAAAAAGTTAAATAAAAATAGATAAATAAATAAATAAATAAAAGTTTTAACTAATAAAATAATCGCCCTGTTTCCCTGATCAACTCCTTTATTATTAGAAAAAAAATGAAAACATGAAAAAAAACTATACATAATAGGTATTGCCGCGTTCGGAACGGCCTGATCTATAAAAATGTCACATTATTTTTACCGCACGGTGAACACCGTAAAAATGTTTTAATAAATAACAATGACAGCATTTTATTTTTTGGTCATCTTGTCTCAAACAAAATGTAATAAAAAGTGATCAAAAAGTTGCAAGTAACGCAAAATGGTACCAATAGAAACTACAGTTCGTCACGCATAAAACACGTCCTCCCGCAGCGATATAAACTAAAAAATAAAAAAGTTATGGCTGTCAGAATATGGCGACACTAAAACATGATTTTTTTTAGAAAAGAGTATTTTTATTGTGGGAACGCAGTGAAACGTAAAAAAACTATATAAATTTGGTGCCGCTGTAATCGTATCGCCCCGCAGAATGAAGTTAACATGTTGTTTATACTGCACGGTGAACACTGTAAAAAAAACAAAAAAAAAAAAACGTGCTAGCATTGCTGTTTTTGGGTTTCCTCATCTCCCCAAAAATGTAATAAATAGTAATAAAAAAAAAATTGCATGTACCCCAAAATGGAACCAATAAAAATTACAGCTCGTTCCACAAAAAACGCGCCCTCACACAGCTCCATCACCGGAAAAATAACACGTTATGACTCTCAAAACGCAATGATGCAAAATGATTCTAAATGACGGCCCAGACTCATTTTTTAGGTCCAGTAGAATTGCACTAAATACCCCACATCATCATTTGCTGGACCCCACAGGTGGACCCTGTAGATGCAGCGGAGCTGAGGAAACTTTAGGGCCTTGTGCGGCTTATAGGGCTAGTGAAGAAGTCAAATATAAGGCAATACTGGAGCGCAGATATTTTGTATAATACCCCAAAAACCCGGCCTGTACATAAAGGATTGGTTCAAAGTGTACCCCACCAATCCATGGATTATTAATTCACCCCATTATTACATCATCCTATTATGACCTGATGCACTCCGCCCAGCTTACATACACCCTGATGTACTCCGCCCAGCTTACATATACCCTGATGTACTCTGCACAGCTTACATATACCCTGATGTACTCTGCCCAGCTTACATATACCCTGATGTACTCCGCCCAGCTTACATATACCCTGATGTGCTCCTCCCAGCTTACATATACCCTGATGTACTCCGCCCAGCTTACATATACCCTGATGTGCTCCTCCCAGCTTACATATACCCTGATGCACCCGCTTAACAATTTATGGGGTGTGTGTCTACGGTGGTACAAGCTGGGCACAACACATTGGGCACTGAAATGGCATATCTGTGGAAAACAGCAATTTTCAATCTGCAACATCTATTGTTTACTCATTTTTGCAAAACACTTGTGCGGTCAAAATGCTCACTACACCCCAAGATAAATTCTTTGAGGGATCTAGTTTCCAAAATGGGGTAATTTTTCGGGAGTACCACTGCACTGGTAATGCAACATGGTGTCAAAAAACAAATCTTGTAAAATCTCAACTCCAAATACTAAATGGCGCTCCTTCCCTTTAGAGCCTTGCTGTGTGTCCAAATAGCAGTTTATGACCACATGTGGGGTATTTCCGTACTCTGGAGAGAATGCTTTACAAATATTACGGTGCTTTTTTTCTTTTATTTGTTGAGAAAATTAAAAATTTTGAACTAATGCTACGTCTTATTGGAAAATAATGTAATTTTTCATTTTCACTGCCCATTTGTAATAAAATCTATGAGACACCTGTGGGGTCAAAATGCTCACTACCCCCCTAGATGAATTCCTCAATGGGTGTAGTTTGCCAAATGGAGTCACTTAGGTACCAGGCCCCTTAGCCTGGTACCTAAGGAGCTTTACAAAAGTAACATGGTGCAGAAAAACCAATCCAGCGAAATCTGATCGCCAAATGGTGCTCCTTCCCTTCTGAGCCCTGATGTGTATTCATACAGTGGTTTATTACAACATGTGGGGTATTTCCGTGCTCTGGAGAAGTTGTTTTGCAAATGTTACAGTGCTTTTTCTCCTTTATTTGATGAGAAAATTAAAAATTTTGACCTAAAGCTACATCTTAGTGGAAAAAAATTTCATTTTTAATTTTTACTGCACCATTCTAATGAAATCTATGAAACACCTGGGGGGTCAAAATGCTCACTACACCCCTAGTTGAATTCCTCTAGGGGTTTAGTTTCCCAAATTGAGTCACTTTTGGGGGGTTACCACTGTACTGGTACCTTAGGAGCTTTACAAATGTGACATGGTGCCGAGAAATCAATCCAGCAAAATCAGCGCTCCAAAAGCTAAATGGCGCTCCTTCCCTTCTGAGTCCTGATGTGTATTCATACAGTGGTTTATTACCACATATGGGGTATTCCCGTACTCTGGAGAAGTTGGTTTACAAATGTTGGGGTGCTTTGCCTAATTTATTTGTTGAAAAAATAAAAAATTCTGAGGTAAAGCTACATCTTATTGAAAAATAATGATATTTTTCATTTTCACTGCCCAAATCTAATGAAATCTATGAAATACCTGTGTGGTCAAAATGATCACTACACCCCTAGATTAATTCCTCTAGGGGTGTAGTTTCCTAAATGGAGTCACTTTTGGGGGGTTTTCTTTGTTTTTGCACCACAAGACCTTTTCTAACCTGACATGGTGCCTGAAATATAATTTAAGAAAAGGAAGGCCAAAAAATCCACTAGGTGCTCCTTTGCTTCTGGGGTCTTTGTTTCAGGCCCATAGCACACGGGGGCCACATGTGGGATATTTATAAAAACTGCAGAATCAGGGCAATAAATATTCAGTTGTGTTTCTCTTGTAAAAACCTTCAGTATTACAGGAAAAATGGATTAAAATGGAATTTCTGCAAAAAAAATGAAATTTGCAAATTTCTCTTCCACATTGCTTTAATTCCTGTGACACGCATAAAGGGTTAAGAAACTTTCTAAATGCTGTTTTGAATACTTTAAGGGGTGCGGTTTTTAAAATGGGGTGATTTGTGGGGGTTCCTAATATATACGGCCCTCAAAGCTACTTCAGATCTGAACTGTTCCCTAAAAAAATAGCCTTTTGAAATTTTCTTGAAAATATGAGAAATTGCTGCTAAACTTATAAGCCTTGTAACGTACTAGAAAAATAAAAGTATGTTCAAAAAAATAATGCAAACATAAAGTAGACATATGGGAAATGTTAACTAGTCACTATTTTGTGTGGTATAACTATCTGCCTTACAAGCAGATACATTTGAATTTAGAAAAATGCTAATTTTTGGAAATTTTCTAAAAATTTTGGTGTTTTTCACAAATAAATATTTAATTTATCGACCACATTTTTTCACTAACATAAAGTACAATATGTCACGAGAAAACAGTCTCAGAATCGCTTGGATAGGTAAAAGCATTCCAGAGTTATTACCACATAAAGTGACACGTCAGATTTTAAAAATGAGGCTGTGTCATATGGTCCAAAAGTGGCTGCGCCCTTAAGGGGTTAACAATCATAGGATCACCAAAGGCATTTCTAAATTGTATGTACTAGTATTATTATGTATAGAAATAAAATACTAAAAACCTTTTTAGAAGATGACTGTGCAGAGACAAAATATTTCACATTCGGCCTTAATATACGTATCAAAGCTATAGCTATATAGCAATGAGATCCACTAGCAGTAAAAAAGTTCTATTAAAAAAAATAGAGTCGATTAATGAACTCACGCCACACTGTAATGTTACAATTATTTTCTAGATGACTTTTGTTAATACTACGCTTTTTCTACTAGTTTCTCCATTTCAACCAAGCTGTTTTTGGCCGTTAGTAAAAAAAAAATGCTGTTAATTTTAATGGAACGGTTCGCAACCGGCGATATGAAAATCTGACCTCTTTTTGCCTTCGAACATCATTCCTCTCACGCCTTAGTATAACCACTTTGTGATACAGGTCTAATAATGGAGGTGTGAATAGTGATCACAATTTTGATTACATTAGACAATTTGTATATAAATGGCAAATGAACATTGATTTTAAATCTGTTTTCGTCGGCAGAACCTGTTACTGTGCGTAATTGGTAATCACCTGCTGAGAATACAAAGCGAAGGCGATTGCTTTATGCAATAACGGTTGCAAGTAAACAGCGACAATAAATAAGTGGAGCTTGTGGTATTGGCCTGTTCTTTTTCATTCCTCCCAAAGCAGATAACACACTTTGACACAACAGCCAGATAACGAACACTCAACATTTCACAGGGTGCCCATTATAGGTGCTTAGTCTATTTTTCTATCTGTCTCTTTGATGTTCAGAAGAGGCTGGACGCAGCTGCAGGCTTAAGGGAAGCCGACATGACCGTCCTGGTAGGGAAAGGGTTAATGTTATGAGGTGAGGGAAAGTTGAAGGAGCTGAAGGAGGGACGGGGAGGAGTTAAGGGGGGCGGGGGGGGCCGTTACTGCGCTTCCCGCTGTTTCTCGGCATTGAGCCGGAAGCAGCGGGAGGAGTAACACACATTAAGCAAAGCTCCCCGTTGCCCGGTTTTTTAGTAATGGCAGAGGCCCTGATTTTAGAGCGGCTGCGCGCCGCTGCTGTGCACCACGGTCCCGGATGGCTGGAGGAGACCGTGGCTGCATTAACGCGGATCCCGGACGCCGTTTCGCCACGTCGGGCACGGCGTTCGGGGTCTGTTGTAAGGGACAGGCTCCCCTCCCCCGGCCCCCCTACGAGCATGGCTATGGCGGCGGGGGGGGAGTCGGCAACAACCGCTCCTGCGCTGGGCAGGCAGAGAGCGGTGGCAGGGGTGACGGCGATGCAGGCTGTGTCGACCCGTCCCTCTCGGCGGTCCCGACCTCCAGAGCGCCTTAGTCCGGAGGTAGTCCCGCGGACACGGCGTCGCAGAGGGAGCCCGATCCCGGACGCTGCAGGCCAGGCAGCTGGGAGGACCGCCCCTTCCCAGGCCCTGCGTCCTGGCAGGAATCCCAGGCCGCGACGGGGTCCGGCGGTAAGCAGGGAGTCGCAGGCTGGGCTCCCTGTCACCCCTCCCCCATCAGATGGAAGATGTCGAGAGCAAGGTACGGCCGCCCCGCATGGTGATGTTCCGGCCAGGGGGCAGGCTTCGTCAGGATCGTCTAGACGGACGACTAGATCTGCAGCGACGTCGAGGCAACAGGTCCGGTCGGAAGTCTGGGTCCCGGCGGTCGGGCGGCAGGTTGCCGGCCCATCGGTCAGCGCGTCCTCATCCCCTTTCCGAAGATGTCGTTGGGAGGGACAGTCGTCGGCGAGAGAAGAACTGGAGGAAGGTGAACTGGACGTCTATCGTCGAGGTCAGGATGGTCCGGCTGACGGGAACACAGCGCCTGTGCAGCCCGGTGAGTGTATAACTCCATTATTGTCTTATCCAGCGATTTTTATGTCGGGTGTCGGCGGGGGGGCTGCTAGCATAGCATCGGGGGCCGGTAGTGGCGCGGGCGGACGCGACGGAGCGGGTTTGGCAGATTTAGTGGGTTGCTTACGGGAGCTGGTGGGGCGCCTGGATAGGGCCGCGGCGCCGGTAGTAACGGAAGTGTCCCCTGCGGTAGTTTGGGAAGGCCCCAGGGACGTGGGATCGTTGCAGGCGCGTCCTGTGGTGGCGGTTAGAGAGGCGGTCGCGGTGTCGGTGCAGACTGAGGCACAGAAGGACGGCGATCGAGTGCGCATGGACGATCGTGCTCGGGGGGAGGTGTATGTTTGTTTTGAGGGTCCGTTGGGGGCGCATTTAAAGCAGGAGGTGCGTGATCGGATCTGGAAAGATGAATATGTTGAAATTTTTTCTCTCTTGCCGCTGGCTAAATTCAATTTGGATAAGAGCAAGCGGGATGAGAGTAAAAAGGACGAGGAGGAACGGCGGCGGTATAGGCTTATCCCGCAGACGTTCGTTAATTGGTCGCAGGCGTTCGCCATATTGGCTAGTGTGATAGGGGAAAAGGCGCCGGAAAATTGTTCGGCGTTATTTTGTTATTTTGATGCTATTGGGGAGGCTCATAGGGCGTATGGGGGCCAGGCGTGGCTGCGATATGATGAGCAATTCCGTCAGCGGAAGGCGGTTCGGCCGGCGATTCGGTGGGACCAGAAGGATATTGCTCTCTGGTTACGGGTTACGGCTCCGGTTAGGCAGCCCTTTCCCGGGAGCGGTGGCCAGGGAGGCCAGTCTAGTCAGAGTGGACAAAGCGGCGGGGGAAAGGCGGGGTTTTGCTGGCAATTCAATGAAGGCCAGTGCAAGTTTGGGGCCACGTGCAAGTTCAAGCACGTGTGCTCCGAGTGTAATGGTGCATCACACGGGGCGGCAAAATGTGTGCGGAAAAAGAGGTCCGGGAACCAGCACGGGGCTGGTCAAGGGGGTGTCGCCGGTGAGGGTGGAAAGGATGGCCCCTTATCTAAATGAGTATCCGGATAGGGCGACAGCTAAGTTGCTTTATGAAGGGTTTAGTGTTGGTTTTGTTATTCCTCCGCCTCCTTATGAGGTTCCGGTTACGCGGAGAAATTTAAAATCGGCTTACTTGCATGCGGAAGTCGTGTCGGAAAAGTTGTTAAAAGAAGTTTCGTTGGGGCGCATGTCGGGGCCATTTGTGGAGTCGCCGGTGAAAGATTTAGTTGTGTCCCCTTTGGGTATTGTCCCTAAACGCGAGCCCGGAAAGTTTCGTTTGAGTCAACATTTATCGTATCCCAAAGGTTCGTCGGTAAATGACGGGATTGATCACGAGTTGTGTTCCGTAGTTTATACCTCATTCGATAAGGCGGTGGGGTTAGTGCGGGCTGCGGGTCCGGGGGCGCTGCTAGCAAAAACCGACATCGAGGCGGCGTTCAGGTTGTTGCCGGTCCATCCAGAAAGCCAACGGCTGTTGGGTTGTTTTTGGAATGGGGCCTTTTACGTGGATCGGTGCCTTCCGATGGGGTGTTCTCTTTCTTGTGCATACTTCGAGGCGTTTAGTAGCTTCGTGGAGTGGGTAACGAGGGGAGTATCCGGGGTCGATTCGTTGATCCATTACTTAGATGATTTTTTGTGCGTTGGCCCGGGGGGTTCGCCGGTTTGCGGTAACTTGCTTCATGCCCTGCAGAAGGTGGCGAGGGATTTTGGGATCCCTTTGGCGCCGGAAAAAACGGAGGGCCCGGTAGCGACGATTTGTTTCTTGGGAATCGAAATTGACTCGGTGGCAATGGAGTGTCGGCTCCCGGCGGATAAGTTGGGTGCTTTGAGGCTGGAGGTGCGACGGGCTTGTAGAAGGAAGAAAATGTCGCTGAGGGAGCTTCAGTCGCTGCTGGGGAAGTTGAATTTCGCCTGCCGGATTATGCCGATGGGGAGGGTGTTTGGTAGAAGGTTGGCGGCGGCAACGGCGGGAGTGCGGGCGCCGCATCATTTTGTGAGGCTCAAGGAGGAGCACCGAGCTGATCTTCAGGTTTGGGATGACTTCTTGGGCCAGTACAATGGTCGCTCGCTATGGATGGCCCCAGCGCAGGATACGAGTGATCTGAATATTTTCACGGATGCGGCTGGGGCGGGTGGCTTTGGAGCTTACGGGGGAGGTCCGTGGTGCGCAGGTCAATGGCCGGCTAGCTGGGTGTCCAGTGGATTGACGCGGAATCTGGCCCTGCTCGAGCTGTTTCCCATCGTGGTGGCGGCTACCATTTGGGGGGACAGGCTCAGGGATAAGAAGGTCCGTTTTTACTGCGACAACATGGGGGTGGTGCTTGCCATTAATAACATCACGGCGTCCTCTCCTCCGGTAGTTCAATTGTTGCGACATTTAGTGTTGGTGTGTTTGTCGTTGAACGCGTGGGTGGTGGCGGTGCATGTCCCGGGTGTACGGAATTGTGTTGCTGATGCTCTTTCTCGCTCGCAGTGGGACCGGTTTCGGCAATTGGCCCCGGGAGCGGAACGTCTCGGTTTGGCTTGTCCGGATCATCTATGGGATCTGGTATCGGTCCCGTAGAGCAGCTGTTACAAAGGTCTTTGGCGCGCACGACGTGGAGGGCTTATGCTGCTTGTTGGAGGCAGTGGGAGGAGTGGGTAAGAGAGTTGGGTGATGTCAATACGGATAGAGACAGGTTGGTGGCACTTTTGTATTGGTTAGGGGATGCCTGGGAGGGGGGGTTTTCAGTAGCGAAGGTGAACCGGTTTATATACGCGGTGGCGTTTGGGCTTAAGTTGCGGGGCTTGCGGGATGTATCGAAGGAATTTCTGGTATCGCAGGCTTTGAAGGGGTTGCGCAGAGGTAGGGTGGAGGCGGATAGTAGAAGGCCGGTGTCGTTTGCTTTGCTGGGCTGGTTGGGCGGTTCATTGGCATCGGTATGTCGTTCTTCAGATGAAATGGATTTGTTTCGGTTGGCTTTCTCGTTGGCGTTCTTCGGAGCATTTAGAATAGGTGAGTTGGTGTCGCCAAGTACTAAACAGGCAGGGGGGCTGAGATCTGGGGAGGTGAGCCTTTTTGCAGATCGGTTGGAGGTATGGTTGCGTAGATCAAAAACTGACCAATTAGGGAAGGGAAAACTGATAGTTTTGTTCGCTCTCCCGGGGTCGGTCATGTGCCCAGTAGAGTGCATGCGGGGTTTTACAAAAAACAGGGGGTCTCCAGATTTGCCTTTGTTACGTCATGTGGACGGGTCGTTCTTGTCCAGGTTTCAGTTTGGAGCTGTTTTTAAAAAATGTTTGACGGCGGTTGGGGTTGCGGCAGGCTCATATTCATCTCATTCCTTCCGGATTGGCGCAGCAACGGAAGCAGGGCGCTGGGGGTTGGATGATGAGGGGGTGAGGCGTATTGGTCGTTGGGAGTCTAAAAGGTTTAAGTCCTATGTCCGCCCCCATATGTTGTAATTTTGTTGTTTATGCTTGCAAATGTTATATGGTGGTGCCTAACTGTGTTTTCCGTTTCAGATTCGCCTCCTTGTCTGGTGTGGTTGATGGGTCATTCGTACGTGCACTGGGGGGCTTTGAGGGCGGACGTCCGCCCGGATGGTCGCCAGTTGCGTATTCCGCGACAGGATGCGGTTGTGCATTGGCTGGGGTTTAGAGGTATGTCGTGGAACAGGGTGTTGGCGGAATTCCAGACATATGTGCGGCTTGATAGGGTTCCGGAGGTTTTAGTGTTGCACGTGGGTGGGAATGACTTAGGAGTCCGCCCTTTTCGTGAGTTGGTGCGGGATATCAAACATGATTTGTTGTGTTTGTGGGTATCTTATCCCAAGTTGGTGGTAGTGTGGTCGGACATAGTCCCAAGGAAGCATTGGCGGTTAGCTAGATCGGTGGAGAGAGTCAATAAGGCTCGGATAAAAGTTAACCGGGCGGTGTCCCGTTTTGTGGCGAAGAACGGGGGCATTTGCGTGAGGCATAGGGATTTGGAGTCAGGATTGGGGAATTTCTGGAGGAGTGACGGGGTTCATCTGACCGAGGTTGGCATTGATATTTGGAGCTTGGCTATAGCAGAAGGCATAGAAAGGGCGGTGGTGGTGTGGAGGAACTCACAGGCTTAAGGTGGTCAAGGCCTGTTTCGCGGTGGCGGGGGGAGTCCTTGAGGCCAGTCAGTACAAAATGGTGGGGGGGTCGCATCGGGGGTATGCGTCCCCCAAAAAAGGTACATGGTTGAAGACTTCATCGGGTGTTATCCCTTTGAAGTGGTCTTCTGGTAGAAGGTATGTCACTTGAAGGCTTCATCGGGTGTTATCCCTTTGAAGTGGACTTCTAGTGGTCGGTATATCACTTGAGGGCTTCATCGGGTGTTATCCCCTTGAAGTGGACTTCTAGTGGTTGGAGCCATCTGCAGAGGTGAACGGTGCTTCCGAGCTGGTTTACGGCTGGAGGTAATTAGTGGTTTGAAGATGGCTAATTCGGTGTGTTCTTGAAAGGAACATCTGAAGGGGCTTCAAGGACTTCCTCTGCTCGGGTTAATGTTAACGTTTAATTGTTATTTATGATTCTGACCCATGTTGGGTCATGTGAATTATTAGGAGGAATTCTCTGGTGGATTCCTAACTAGTTATCCGAATGTTTCGGATTTAAATTGTTTTTATAAAACTGTGAAATTAATAAACGGCTGCTGTGGCCATTTCACATCCAACCTCGGTGTCATGTGTCGTTACTAAATGGGGGTGGGGGATAGTATGGTTTAAGGTTAACACACGACTCTACCTAGGCAGGTCAAGAAGAGGCTGGACGCAGCTGCAGGCTTAAGGGAAGCCGACATGACCGTCCTGGTAGGGAAAGGGTTAATGTTATGAGGTGAGGGAAAGTTGAAGGAGCTGAAGGAGGGACGGGGAGGAGTTAAGGGGGGCGGGGGGGGCCGTTACTGCGCTTCCCGCTGTTTCTCGGCATTGAGCCGGAAGCAGCGGGAGGAGTAACACACATTAAGCAAAGCTCCCACCCTCCCTCCCTTGTTTTGCTACTCCTTAGGTCTTATGTACGTCTGTCTATGAGCGTTGTGTTTTATTTTGTGTGCTTATTTAACATGTTTTTCTTTTTTCCGGAGTAGGTTCTGTTGTCATGGCAGCTGGCGGGGGGAGTCCTTGAGGCCAGTCAGTACAAAATGGTGGGGGGGTCGCATCGGGGGTATGCGTCCCCCAAAAAAGGTACATGGTTGAAGACTTCATCGGGTGTTATCCCTTTGAAGTGGTCTTCTGGTAGAAGGTATGTCACTTGAAGGCTTCATCGGGTGTTATCCCTTTGAAGTGGACTTCTAGTGGTCGGTATATCACTTGAGGGCTTCATCGGGTGTTATCCCCTTGAAGTGGACTTCTAGTGGTTGGAGCCATCTGCAGAGGTGAACGGTGCTTCCGAGCTGGTTTACGGCTGGAGGTAATTAGTGGTTTGCAGATGGCTAATTCGGTGTGTTCTTGAAAGGAACATCTGAAGGGGCTTCAAGGACTTCCTCTGCTCGGGTTAATGTTAACGTTTAATTGTTATTTATGATTCTGACCCATGTTGGGTCATGTGAATTATTAGGAGGAATTCTCTGGTGGATTCCTAACTAGTTATCCGAATGTTTCGGATTTAAATTGTTTTTATAAAACTGTGAAGTTAATAAACGGCTGCTGTGGCCATTTCACATCCAACCTCGGTGTCATGTGTCGTTACTAAATGGGGGTGGGGGATAGTATGGTTTAAGGTTAACACACGACTCTACCTAGGCAGGTCATGTTGCATTTCAATTGCAATCTTAGAAACGACATTTTAATTTAAACTACTCACAACACAAAACAAAATCGAAATCTTTTATTCCTCCAGTTCCTATAGATTTTTACTAATGTTTTTGAATATTTTTAGATTATTTTTTCAGACAAAAATAAAATTGTAAATAGTTTAGACAAGTCAATGAAGTTTTCAGTTAAAGTGTCTAGATAAAGCCTGGGGTTCACTTTAGACATACCGAGCAGTGTGCCACCACTGAAGTATTCTGAACACATAAAGTAACATCAATCTCGTTCTTTAAGATTAAAAAAAAAACAAAAACATCAAAGTATATCACAAGTTGAATCAGTCAATTACGTAGTGATTCGGTTCTTAACCCCTTGAGGTCTAAGTAAGGTCTCTGTCTTTTCTAGTAATCATTTTCGTCATTAATTGGATGAAAGCAACAAATATTTCAAACATGATATCACATCAGGAAATTCCGCAGAGTAATTTGTAATATGAGAAAATCGGTTGTGGCTATGAAATAGGAGAACATTGATTACTATGTGATGTGGATATAAGAATGCCTTAGAATTTGGTGACATGGGTGTAAGGAATTTTGTGAGAATATTAATTGGTATGACTTGGTTGGTATGGTAGTACAGAGGTTTTCATGGTGGACTTTGAGAGCTCAGGCAGAAGTTTCCATGCTAAGACACTCAATGCTTGCACATCGTTTTCTTCTTACTTTGGCCAAGCAGTTGACTATTTTCCTACATTTCAAAAATAAAATGTAGCTTGACATTTCTATTTATTTGACCTTACGATGAGCAGTAAATCGACAACCCTTTTGCCATGGAGGAGCCTTTGAAATAATTTTCTCCTCCGGAGGAACCTCAAAACTACTTCATCGTTACTGAAAAATTTGATGTTTTTGAATTTTGGAGGAATCTCGGGTTTCCATGAAACCCTAGATCGAAAACCGCCCTAGACAATACCTTTGATTGTGGAGACATTAACCCCACCAAATGTTTATTGAGTATTTTGGTATTATATGCCCCCATTATCTTACCCCTACTCCCTACTCGTCCATGTGTTGAATTATACTGTAAAATTGGGCAGAGAATCAATTATGGGTCTTTAATGGAGAAACAAGACAATAATTTCGATATACCAGAGACCAATTAAAATGGACTAATGTAATTTACTAAAGTGCTTTTTCTAAAATACTCTATATAATATCCCAGTGTTATAGGAATAACTAGCATTTCTGGCTCCAACGGACCCTTGAAAATCATCAACCATTGGTATGGACTCTCAGTATGTGACCATAGTTTGTTCTATAGACCTAAACAAGACATACAGCATAGCGGTGAGTTGTAATTGACAAAGAAAAATTGGAGTGATTTGTATAAGGGTTAGGAATAGAGATGGTGCAATCCACGCACCACCCTCGAGATTCCCAGTTTGGAGAATCAATGGACAGTACAATTTCTAAAGAAGTGCTCATCTCTTTTTCTGAAATATGATCTCTGTAATGATCTGATAACATGGCATCCCTTAGAATGGGGAGATGCCAGATTATTGGTGTTTTCTACAATATTGGACTGATAATAATTAGTGTAAAAATATCAAGAATTTCCAGTAATTTTCCATTTGGTACAGATAAAATGTTGACAACCCAAAGATAGTCCAAGCTTTTTTTGTGCCATTCATAGACCATCACTCACCAATTCATCCTATACGTTGTGGGCTATTGAGCTATCATCTATATAAACTGCCCTATATAGATATTTTGTTATGTTTGCCATATACTGGCCTACAGGTATTTTTTACTGCATCATTAACCTCTTTTTCATAGGGAAGGAAGAAATCCATGATTTACATGGCTCACTTCATTTTTTTTATAGGGAAGTGTAATGATAGGGGTAGGGAAACGGACAAGTGAGCCCTAATCTACCCGCCACTCTGTCCCTGCCTACTTGCAACGACCCGCCCTAGGCGACGGGGTACAACTGGGCGGCGGTCCCTACGCTCAGTAAGTGCACGAGACAAAACATACAAGGGAATATAAAGCAAAGGGAAAGGGGCAGTTGCCCACGGCAACACCGTGAGCAACAGAGTGGTGAACGAGCCAAGTCAAACCAGGAGAGCACGAGGTACCAAACGCAGAGCAGAAGAGTAGTCAGCAAGCCAGGGTCAGAATGGAGCAGGATCAAATTGTTAGGAGCTGTAGCTGGGCCAGGAAACCACACGGAAAGAATCACAAGCAAGGAGGAAAAGGAAAGGCAGGTATAAATAGACCGAGGGCGGGAGCTAGCTGAGTCTGGCCAGGCTGCGATAGGCTCTCCCACTCCTAAGCCTGCCAGCCTGAGTGGTGGAAGCTGGAGTCAGTCTCAGAGAGATAGACTCAGGTGAAGACTGATTACCTAAGGAAGTTAACACTGAAGCTGTGCCTGGCAGATCCTTTACAGGAAGTAGGAAAAAACAAGTGGGTGAAATTAATCAAGTCTCAAACTACCAACTTAAAGCCAATAAGATGGGGACATCATTGACGCTCTTAATAGCAATGTTACACTGACATGCTGAATTTAAAGGGTTGTCTCACTTTGACAACCCCTCTGCACATGCTCTATAATAGGTATATGTACGTCATAGAGTAGTGTCCACTTCTCAGGATCTCTCTTTCTGAGCCAGAGCCACAAACAAGTAGTGGCTCTTGCTCCAGCAGACATGATTTGCCTGTGTATTACATCAATGGCCGCATATATTACATTTCCCCTGTAACAATTTTCACCGGTAAAATCAGTTGTTTGCCGTGGGTCTCAGAAGGTCTTTGTGATGGCACAACCCCTTTATCAACATAGAGACAATCCTCGATGACTTACAAAAAAGTTAATTGCAGCTTTCGAGCTATAATTGAATCAAATGGGCAAAATATGGATAATAGGGAAATCTTAGGCTATGTTCACACTTGCAACGTGGCTTCCGTTTCTAATGGATCCCACAATGTATTGCTGTATCCATTGAACAGCGGATACTACTGGCATCTGACAGACTCTGTTGACTGACAATGCGGTCTGTTGGGGTCCTGTCTTGGTGTCCACCGTTTTGATGGGAGGAATAGCACTACAAACGAAGCCTGTGACATAGATATGAACAGAGCCTTAGGAAACCTAAGGCTAATGTGTCTTCGAAAAGGGAGTTTGGATGCTCGGAAGTAATGTTTACATACAGACTTATTTTCTAGGGATAATCCCCAATATTTTTTACATTTTTAAATAAATTGTTGACATCAACTTTTTGAGATGTCTGGCCTGACATACAGTTTGGTGATGTTGGAAGTTGGATCAGGTTATGTGTACACCAGTGCCATTCTCCATCCCCATATGGCTGCAAATTTTGTTATGCCATAAAACCAAAAATGTTATGTTTTTTTTTTTTTTACACCGTTTCATATTACCTTACCACTAAGCTTGCGTCTTCCCATTTTCTTGAGTCTTTTATTTTAAACAATACAACTTAAACATTTATTGGCCTGCAGTTTCTTTTAAAACACATCATCCCCTTCCCCCAAAACCCCCATCCTCACCCTATGACCATCAGTAATTTGTATGATTCGGGCTCTTTTAAGTTCTATGACAATATAATATGAGCAGCAAAATATATTTTGGCAGATTTTATCTGACATTAAAATGTTTCCAGCTGTGACTTGCTGTCTATTTTACTATTCACTTTATGGCTCTGTGTAAAAATAGGAGACGCTGATGCTATTTTCTATTTCCTGTCTT